>NC_026502.1:4254933-4256595 GCF_000182925.2 Neurospora crassa OR74A | reverse complement strand
CGTACTAATCTAGCGCTTCAATACAGTACTAGATTATCCTTCCCGCGAGTTCGACCCAATATAAGTATTATTATTAATAATCCTATATTTCAATAGACGAAGGAGAGTAGTAACTACTAAAGTACTTCTATATATAGGCTCTTAGCCTCTTAATACAACTCCCCTCCTTATAGGTTCCGTCTTCGGAATCTTCGTAATTCGTAGTAGCTCCTAATTAAATAGTAAAGGGCGTTAATATTATACTATTATAGTATTATTAAGCTATATTACCGGCGAAAGTATAATATCCTCGCCCTTTAATTTAGGCGAACTGTTACTCGTAATAGCCGCCAACGATATATTCCGAATATTATAGCCGCTTCGCTACTAGCGAACTACCTACTAGAATATAAATATTATAATATCCCTTCTCCTAAATTCTAAATATAAATATAAAGCCGCCCGCTAGAATATCGATATTGTAATATCTATTCTTGTAAATTCTAAATATAGATATAAAACCGCCCGCTAGAATATCGGTATTATAATATCCATTCTTATAAACTCTAAATATAGCGAACCGTCCGCCGGAATATTGGTATTATAATATCTATTCTCACAAACTCTAAATACGGATATAAAACCGCCCGCTAAAATATCGGCATTGTAATATCTATTTTTATAAGCTCTAAATATAGTAAACCGCCCGCTAGAATATTAGTATTATAATATCTATTTTTATAAGCTCTAAATACGGATATAAAGCTACTTACTAAAACATTAATATTATAATATCTATTCTTATAAATTCTAATGTAGATATAAAACTAGTATTAAATTTAAAAATTAATTGGGTTCCTAACCGTTACTAAAACTATCGTCCTACAAGCGTACGAAGTAATAAATATTGTTTTACTTAATGAGGAATACTACGCTGAATTTAAGTACGTTAATAAACACCTTAGGATACTAATATAATTACGCCTTGTAATTCCTCTTATTAGATATTCTCTATTATCCGTACTCGTAGCGCGGTTTAATACTCTCGTAAGGTACCCTCTATTATTTACGCCTATTATATAATAATTATATAATCGAATCCTAAGGCTCCTCTCGTAGATTATCCTCTATTATTCGCGCTTATTATAACCTACTATAAATCCTAATATATAATCGAATTCCAAAGCTCCTTTTGTAGGCTATTTTCTATTATTCGTACTTATTACGACCTACTACGAATCTTAATACGCAATTAAATCCTAAGGCTCTTTTCGTAGGCTATTCTCCCTTATTTACGCCTATTATAATTTATTATAAATTTTAAATACAATCCCCCTCCTTATAAATTCTATCCTTGGGACCTTCGTTTCCTTCCTTCACCTCCTATAATTCTATATATTACTTCTTCCGTAAACCTCCTTCACTTATATTATTCCTTCTTAATTACTTTCCTATTACCCTTATTTTATTCCTTATATTATTCTCTTTATTCTAATAGTATAACGCCTAACTATTACCCCTACTCTCCCTACTATAATCCGAATTTTGTACCTTCCTATTTTCTACCTTTCTCTCCTACCTTCTTACAACCGCTACTATTACCTATTCGTCCTATCCTTCCCCTTCTAACTATCGCCTTCGTTTTATCCTTCTATTTACTCCCTCTTATTACCTATATAACTA
>NC_026502.1:4253028-4254833 GCF_000182925.2 Neurospora crassa OR74A | reverse complement strand
TTTTACTAACGTCTTCTCCGTTCAGAGTTCAACGAGAGATCGCAGTATTCGCTATCGCTACGCCACTACATACTCGAAGTCCTTCGTAGTATTTATAATTTTTAAAATAATATATAGGATATAGTAATTAAAATTATATATTTTATTAATACTAGTAGCCCCCTACCTATTCCCCTCTTATAATAATTATATTAATCCGCAATAGCGTTTTAAGCTATAATATAAGTGCGCCTTATTAATAATAATCTCCTTATAATATTGTTTAATATACTCTGAACTAAGAACTTCGATTATAAAGGCTATTTGAAATTTAATTACTGTAATATTAGTAATATTAATACTAATATTAATCCGGTAGCCCCTACTAGTAATCCTATTACTAATAATAACAGCTCTCCTATAAATATCTCTACACTAAATATTCTTATTTATATCCCCCCCTCCTTCGGTTGTAGCTATAATCCTTAGCGTTAGATAGTTAATAGGAGGCTAGTGTTTATAAATAGGAAATTAAATAAATTATTAGAATTTGTAAAGGAGGATTATAAGTAGATAGTATAAAGTAGTATTTACGAATATTATTAATAAGTGTAGTAGCGCGCGGGAGTATTCTTCTTAAAGTTGTAAATTCTAATCCTATATTAATAATAGCGGACGCCGCCGAGGATTTTTTTATTTAGAGCAATAATAGAAAATATAGGCTATACTCTACTTAACGCCTTATTAATATTTTATATTAAATTAAACTACCTTCCCTTCCTATTTCTCGTCCTATTTATCGTTTCTACTTTATATTTTTAATTTATATTTCTACTTTACATCTCTACCTTACGTTTCTACTTTTATATTTCTACTTTATACCTTACTTCTATATCCTATATTTATATCCTATATTTCTACTTATATTTCTACTTTATAGTTTACATTAATATCTTATATTTCTATTCTACGCCTTACATTTATATTTTATATCTACGTCTCACATCTATATCTTACGTCTTATATCTATATTTTATATTTATATTTTACGTTTTATATCTATATTTTATATTTATATTTTACATCTCACATCTATATCTTACATCTTTACTCTATATTTCTAATAATCGCTATTCTCCTTCTATTATTTAACTAACCCTTATTAACCTAATAGTCGGCCTACTACTAGTACGCTACTACTATATTTCCCTAACTTCGTATTCCTTAAATAAATTTAAGTACTTTATATCTTCGTATAAAACCTACAAATTCTTATCGTCCGGATACTCCTTCTATTTAACCTAAAACTAACATTAGTAGCCGGATCTACAATACTTTATAATTGCCTCAACTTCGTATTAAATATTATCCTCCTCGATATTTACAATTTCCCTTCGTAGTACCGCCGTAATAGGGTCCCTATAGTACAATTCTAATTGAATAATAAGAAATATTAAGTAAATTTAGTAATGTATAGGGAATATAAATTAATATACTATCTTCTTCTCTTTAATAACTTTAATAATTTAGAAGGGTTTTAAAAATTTATTTACTAATTTAATATTTAGGTAATATTATTTAATATACTTTATATTAAATAAAACCCAATTTCTAATATCGAACTCCTTTAATTTCTGAATTTTATTATACTATTTCGTATACCCCTAATTAATAACCTCTAAGGCTACTACAACTTCTAACCGCCTACGAAGTAATTTGTTAATTTAATTAGTAATTATTATTAAAAGGACTGTCTTCCGCCCTTACTCTGGATCTATTAATCTTTAAGGATAATACCCGAAGAGTAGTTCCGAAGGGGATTTTCT
>NC_026502.1:4251132-4252928 GCF_000182925.2 Neurospora crassa OR74A | reverse complement strand
TCAATGGGAATAAATATCTATTAATTAAATTTAATTCTACGCCCGAATCTATTAACCCTTATATACTCTACTAATCTCTAAGAATCCTTACTAATAATTTTATTTCTAAATATATCTATAATTTACCTATATTATCCTAAGTAGTTACAACTACTATTCTAACTATAATCGGTTTAATATTTATTCTATATAAAGGGGTACCGGCGGGAATAGGGTAATTCTATATTAAATAGCTAACCTAATTGCAATTATAATAGGCTTAATTCGGGTACGCTACTACGAAATAGCTTATTATATTATACTTGTAGTAGGTATTTAGTAGTTTTAATTAGATATACCGGCTATATATATAATTTTTCTAGTAATAAAAGGAATAAATAAGATTAGGATTCATTTAGAAAGTAGTAGGGGGGCGATAGGGAAATTTAAAGGGGTTTGTATTATAGAATAATTAAAAAGGGGTATTCGAAGAGGAAGTAGGAGGGTACGAAGATAAAAAAAACGACGGATTATACCTTAAAAATATTTAATTTTAATAATGTAATACAAATAGTTCGATACTTTCTAAGCCTTCTAACCGTTCTATATATATTATTACTTTATTTATTATATTAATACTAACTATTAAAAGGACGCTTTATTTAAAGAGGGGGCGCAACTGGTTAGTTTAAGTAATAACCCGAATATATTTTAATTAATTATATAATAAATTAAATTCTTTAGTATAATATTAGTTATAAAAATCGTAAATAGTTTCCGAAGTGCTTTACTATATACATTTAAATTTATTAAAAGCGGATCGTTTAATAGTCTAAGTATTATTATTATATTTAATTTCTAAGAAAGTATAGAAGTTGCTTTATATAAGTATATTATAAACCGTATTATACTTAAACTTACTATAGAAAATTAATATATATTTAATTTATATATTCTTAAAATTACTTTTAATATAACTAATAACGAACGAGAGGGAAGTATGGAGGTACTCTTAAAAATACGTATTAATATCGTAGAAGTAATTCTATAATTATAAGAAACTTTCGCTAGTGAATTTAATAATATTATATTTAGAATAATATTCGGTACGGGTTAATGTAACTATAGTTAGTAAGGGAATAATTATAGTAATAGCCGTTAACGAAGGGGTAGTAAGGGGATTTATAATAGAAATACGAATTTAATTATAGAAGAAGTAATTTTAATAACGGAACCTAGTGGAGATAGGGGGATAGTTTCCTACGGAATTTTATTCGGTGAGGCCTACGAAAATAAACTATTCCTACTAGGATATATATAAAGGGAGGTAATTGAGGAGGAGCTTAATTATAGCGAACCGAAATTCGAATAATTATTATTTATATGCGAATTTATTAATTTCCGAGATTTGGGGGTACGAATAGAGAGCTTAGGGCGGCGTAAGGAAATAGTCTTCGTTATTATCTTCTTCGACGGACTCTATAGTAGATTAGCGTTATTATAATAAAGGCGGAGGAAGTTGAATTATCTTAATTATAATAACTATGGGGGTAGTAGCGTAAGAGGGACGAGGAGTAGCTTCGGTAGTATAAGAAATAAATTAGCCGCTATATATATATATTTTAACGGTATCGGTTTAATTCCTAGAGGAAGAGCTATTAATTTATTAGGAATATAGGCGAAAGGTAGGCTAAAGTAATTATAATTATAGCTATACGTAAGGGATAGTAAATTAGAGGTTAATCTAAAGATATATTAATAGCTACTAATTATAATAAGATATGCTCCGTTAAACCTTTTTTATACCTATATAAACT
>NC_026502.1:3913391-3918494 GCF_000182925.2 Neurospora crassa OR74A | reverse complement strand
CTTTATTAGAATATAGTAAAATTATATAATAGGATAAAGATTATATTTAAAATGGAAGATTGATATAATATTATAGTAATATAGGAATTAGGTTAAAATATAGTTATAGGAGGTATACCTGATATTAGGGTATTCTACTATTGGGCGTTAGATAGTACTAATTAGAAATATGCGGCGATGTATATTAATAAATACTTTATAACTGAGTAGTAGGATTACGAATAGGGAAATAATTGGGTAATAGTACGGTTTAGAAGGGGAATTGAAGAGGTACGGGTATAGTTAGTATATTTATTAATTTGGGATTTAGGACTTGAGATGAATTAGTAGATACTCCTAAAAGAAATTATGTTGAAGTTAAAGGGAAGGGATATTATTATAAGTAATATAAATTTTTATTATTCGAATTAGGATATTTATAGGAGAGAGAATTAGGGTAGTAGAGTACTTCTAACGCTAGTAGTTAATTACTAATTAGTTTTAGTAATGTTATATAGTAAATTAATAAGGTTAAGGAATATAATAAGAGGCGAATTCTATAGTACGATAAATTATACTTAGGTTATAAAATTATTATATACTATATATTAAACGGTAAAAGACGGAGTATTAATCGAATCCGACTATTAAATATAATTAGTAATTATATATATTAAAATTATAAAGGAGCTAATAGAAATTAATAAGGGATATAGTTAAGTATTTATAAATGTTAGGAAGGTTAAGGAATTTATTAACGAATATATTATAGTCCTATAAATAATTTTAATAGTAGAGGAATTAAAGGAAGTAGTAAATTAGTTTATAATTTAATTAATTAAAATTATAAACGAAATAGTACTAAGAAGGAAGAGAGGTGTTGGTAAATAGGTAAATTAGTAGGATAAAAATATAAGAGAGGTAGTTAAGTATATAAGGAGGATAGCCCGCGCTTAGAAATTAAGAAGGATATTAATAAAGAGATAAGAATTGGACGAAGTAAAATAGAAATAGGATAAGGCTATACGGTTTGTATAAATAAAGAAATAATATATATTTATAGAAAATATATTAAAGGATTTAAAAAAGCTATAGGTATTAGAATAATAGGGAAAGATTTATAATTATTTACTATAAGAATTATTTAAGATGCTAGTATTGTATTACGAAGGAGATAATAAAGAATTAAGAAGCTATAAGAATAAAGCCGAGGTTTTGGCGGAGAGGTTCTTTCTAATGGTCGATATACTAATAGGCTACCTATTGGATTAGCGTACGGAAAGGGAATTTTAGTTAATAATAAATTATATAATTAGTGTTAATAATATAATAAGAATATTATAGTATATAGTACTTAATAAAGCGCTAGAAAGTAATTGGATTTCTAATAAGCTTTTTAAAGTATATAGGCGGAAGTTAATAGAAGCGTTAATTATAGTAGTAATAGGGAGCTTTATATTTGGGTTATTCCCGGCGTAATAGTAATATACTAAGGTAGTAATCCTAAAGAAACCCGGTAAGATAGTAGTATAATAAAAGATTATAGGTGTATAGAGGTTTATTATATTATTAAATTGTATAAGGAAGGTACTAGAAGTTATAATTATAGAGCGGTTTGTGCTTGTAGTAGAGGAATATAGGTTTTTGTCTGAGGGTTAAATAGGGAATTGGAAAGGAAGGTTAATAGAGTTTATAATAAGGGTGGTAATAGAAATAGTATATATAATTTAAGAATTGGGAATAGTTATATTACTACTCCTCCTTAATTTTAAAGGGGTATTCGATTAGGTAAATTATAAATAGTTCCTATATATACTTTAGGAAAAAGGATTATTAATATAGCTTTTATATTAAATTATAAACTTTTTATCGAATAAAATAAATAATTTCTATTTTAATAGGGTAATATTAAGGGAATTTTATATAGCCGCGGGGGTACTATAAGGATCCTCCCTCTCCCTAATTTTATTCTTCCTCTTTATTATTATATTATATAAAGCGTTAAAAAGGTTTAAAAATACTATAATAATAAGATTTATTAATAATATTAATATCCTTACCTTTTTAAAATTAATACGAGAGAATTGTAAAAAGTTTATAATTTTATAGAGGATTTATTATAAATAAATAACGGAAAGAAGAATAGAATTTAAAATAGTAAAGTTGGAGTTTATCTATTTTATATAGACCTATTAGCTAAGGTAGGAGATAGTAGATTTAGAAGGTTATTAATTAACGTTTATAGAGTTGGTAAAGTTTTTAGGCGTATAGTTCGATTGTAAATTTATTTATAAAGTATACCTTTAAGTAGTAAAGAAGAAAATATCGATATAAATATTCGTTTTAGTATAGATTGTAGCGAAGATGTAGGGATGTAGCTTCGTACGTATATAAGAAGTTTATATTAAAATAATTTAAGTAGTGGTAATTTATAGTATATTAATTTACTATACTTTAATAGAGCTAATAGGAGAATTATGCGGATTAATATACAATTTAATTATAACCTAAAATAATTGTTTGTAGGTGGTATCCGGTATATATAAGGTAGCGTTAACCTTTAGCTTCGAAATAGAAACCTTTTACCCCCCTTTTAACCTTTATTTTAATAAGAGAGTCCGGGTATTTGAAGAACGTTTAGTACGCTCCCTAGTAGCGGCTTTCGTACGGGGTACGTTAGTATAGGTAATAGTTAAGATTTAAAATTAAAGAGTATAATGATTATTATATTTAATACCGATTAGTAGTAGAGTAAAGGCTAAATAGGCTATACGATAGGCCTTAATTAAAAATATATTAGTATTATAAGGGGAGGTAAGAGAACCTACGCTGGGGGAGAGGGAGAAGTAATTAAAAGAAGCGATAAGAAGAGAATAAATAGTAAAATAGTATATAAAGGTTGTTAAAGTAATAAGGAAGAGGAAATGTTTAAATATTATAGAGGTATATATGTAATTCGATAAAATTATATTATAATATTATATATAGCCTAGTACGAACGAGAACCTTACGCTATATTATTTATTAAAGGTTATAAATTCCCTATTAATATAAGTAAGAACCGGGAAAATAGGCCTACGGGTATTTCTTTTCGAGAGAAAAGTTTTAAAAGTAATAATACTATATTACTAGTATAGTATAAGGAAGGAAACGTTCGAATATTTTATATTAGAGTATTAGGAGATGGAGTAGATTTAGCTATAAAGTAAGAACGCTTCTATATAGCTAATTAATAAAAAAGAACTCTATAACGAATTTGAAACGAATGTTGAACGGATTCTACAATGGGCCCTATAATTAGGGAGGCTATAAGAATACGAGTTAATAATTAGAATTGAAAAAGTAAAGAAAATAGAAGAAGTGTTAGGAGGTAGGGACTAAAGTAGTTTGATTGTGTGTGTGAAAGACCTAGCCGAAATTAGGAATTACTTAATTGGAATAGGATTGTATTGGAACCGATAGGAAGCTAATTAGATATATATTAAATATATAAATAATAACTTTAGAAGAAAATTAAATTATATTTAAATTGGAAGGATAATAGGGTATTAGTTATTTTATATCGTTGATAACTAATACTATATTAGTATTATTATTAACTTTACCCTTTTTATTAAAAAGATTATCCTCCTCCGTACTAAAACTCTCCTTATTAGCCTCGAGAAGAATACTATTAGGTATTGTTTTTATATTATAGCAGGGCTGAATAGAAGTAGTATTATTAACCGAACCTATATTTAAAATATAATTATAAATATTGCGGATAGTTTATTTAATATTAGAAAGTTTTATAAAGAGAATTAGTAACGGGGCCGATATAGGGACGTTATAAAATATTTATAATAGAGAGGTAGTTATTAAAATTATTTTACTTAGTATAGATTACTACTATACCTTTATTAATATGTTTAATATTAATAGTAATTAAATTAATTTTATTAAAAAGAATACGGATAGTCTCTTTAACCCTTACGATATAAAAACGAATTATAGTAATATTATTGTAAATTAGAGTAAAATTTATAAAAGTATTAATAAGAATATAAGTAAGCTTCCTCTTCTTTAATAGAAATTCAATTATTGTAATAGAATCCGAAGTTGAATAATTATTAATAAACGAAAGATTAGTGCCAATATAATCCGCTATAATTTATATAGTAGTTATAGCTTATACCCTACTAACAAAAATTTTAAAATTACTTTAGGTTATATTATAATTGCGTAGCGCTATAGCGAACCTAATAAAAGTATGTATTAGGGGAGTAAATTCGGTATTTAAATATTCTTTAATCTTCTTTTACGACCGATATTTGTAATAAGGGGCGTTAGGGCGAATTGCTTTAAGAATTAAATATAAGGACGCTATAGAGATAAAATGGAGATTTATAGGGATTTTAGAGGTATTAGGCCGAATTAAAGGCGGTTTAGAAGTTAGTTAAATTATTATAGATTATAAAAAGAATATATTATAGGTTATAAATATAGGAATTATATTATTTATAAGATTTAGGAAGTTAGAAGTATCTTATAGTAGCGCCCTTCTTCTCCTAGGTTTCCTTTAATAAATATTTTTTAACTTTCTTAAGGGTAATGGGCTTAATTAGGGCGTTATTATAAAGCGAATTAGTAAGGCTAATATTAATTATTATAACTTCTATTACAATTTCGCCTTCTAATTCGTTAAGGGAAGCTATAACCCCCAATACTTTTGAAATAAGCGTCTTCTTTGTAGTACTAAGAGGTTTTTTACGCGGTATAATATAATAGTAGTAATACTAATTCGGGTTGGATACGGATATAGGACGGCGGCGGATTCGGTAGGGATGCGGATATAATACGGTGGAGGTAATAGTATAGTATAAGGAAGGAAAAAGGGAAGGAAAGAGAAAGCCGGGTTGAAGTTTCCTTTATAAATAAATTGAGTAACTTAGAATAATATAATTAAAGAAAAATAGGATAAAAGGCTACCGATTATAAGGAAGTAATAGAGAGAAAACGGAAGGGGGGTAGCGACTAATTAGGGTAGGGTCGGCTATGTATATAATAAAAATTTATAATTTTAGTTATAATAGTAAAATTATACCGAGAGGAAGGAAAATAGGACGGTACGGAGCCGATACGGTG
>NC_026502.1:3908410-3913291 GCF_000182925.2 Neurospora crassa OR74A | reverse complement strand
TAGGCTATATAGTACAATTTAAAACTATAATATTTTTTGTAATATAGTAAATAATAATATAATTAAGGATACTATTATAGTCGGCTTAGAAGCTATAAGCCTTTAAGTTGAATCTTTATAGGTCCCGAAGTAAATTAATATATCGAATAAAGACTTATATCTTAATAAAGGCCGGCACTATTACTTTCTTAACCGATGTTACTTTATATAAGGTTACCTATAGTATTTCGGTTATTAAATATATTAATTCTCTATAAATTTAAGCGTAACATTCTATTCTAATCTTCCTAAAGGCTTAACCCTTTACTTTTATATTATAAACTAAACAAAAGTAGACTTCTCTTAATATAAAATTAAAAATTACTCTATAATTAATAAAGAAACGAATCCTAAATAATTAATAAAGTACGAAGTCGGCTACAACGTTAGTTCGGACAGGGAAATATTTATTAATTTATATCCCTTAAATATATTCTTATATATAGAAGTTAAATTCTACTTATTTTATAATCTCCTTACTATTTAAAATACTATTAATTTGAAAACCGGCTATAGGAAAGAATCGTAGGTTTTTAACGAATTTATAGATAAACTTCTTATTAACTAGGATATTAAACACTCCTAAATCTAAATAAATATTAACTTCTAAACTATTTAAGTCTCTATTAATAAGTATAGTTAGGTAAGTTATTTTATATAAAAGGTGCGCCGGCTTAGTAACTAATATAGGATTTATTTTAATAACTTAATATTCTTAGAATATAAAATTAGTATCTTCCTTAATATTTAATAGATTGTATCTATTAGGCGCCGGGAGGTTTATAATAATTTAAAATTAATTAGCAAAATTAATTAATTTATCTTCCTCTATTTTATTAAGGGTAATTAGAATTTAATAGTATTCGGCCTAATTAGCGAATTCGGCTAGTATTACGTTGGATTTAGCTAAATAATTCTCCCCCTTATTTAAAATATCCTTAATACTATATATAAAATTTACTACTTCCTTTTTATTTTCTTCTCCTTTATTAATAATAATATAATTAAATTCCCTAAGTTCTTTAACCTTCTTCTTTAAATTAAATACGTCCTTATAAAGATAATAATAATTTTGGAAATATAAATTACTATTATTATTAATCTTTCGTTAATAAAAGTATTTTTAATACTAATTATTATATCTACTATTTCCTTAATAATATTTATTCTATTTATAATTATCTTCCTCTTTACTTTATTTATTCTACTAACGATATTCGCCCGAACTTTAATTCTAATATTCTTTATTATAACCTTACAAAGAGTAGTAACCGTATAATAAATCCTTCTAATAAAAACTAAATCCCCCCTAATACGTATCTTTTTTATTATAATCCTTAGTAACCTTTTCGTCCCTATATTCGAAATAAGTAGTTAATTTAATATGTTACTTCTAAAACGCTTCCTATTATATTTCTACTTTCTCATTTATAAAATGTAAATACCGCTCCTTAGTATTATTCGTAAATAATTTATCTATTAGGCCCTTTAGAGCAAAATGTAGACTAACGTAGAAATGGTATAATTATTAATAATTAATAGTATTGCCCTATCTCCGAATATAATAGAATAAATAATGAACGAATATACGAATAGACTTTTTACGGGCGTTATACGCCTCGGTAAATTGGTTCTTCTATAATTATAAGGCCGCTTCGCCTAAGTTAATTCTAAATTGTACATCTATTAATTGGAATAAAATTTCAAATAATTCTATATAAGCTTTGTAATCTTCGGCTAATAGTTCTAATATTTACTATATTATAGCTTCACCCTTTAATAAATTTTAAAAATAAGAAAGTACTTTTAGAAAACGATTTGGATTGCCTTCGGCGCCTATTCGATAATTCGCTTTTTAATTAAAGAAATTTCAGTAGTATAGGACCTTTCCTAAATAGAAAATATTATAGCCTTAATATTTATTATAGGGAATATTAAACTAAAATATACTAATTTCCTATACCTTCTAATTATTATTAGTAATCTAAATATTATTAAGAAGGTTAGCGCTATAATAACTTAGGGCTATATATAATAAATTTAAAAGATTATTAGGAGGCCCTCCGCTTAGGAAGGTTGGGCCTTAGAAGGGAGGTAGCGGAGGCTATTCTCTACTATAAGAACTCCTAAGGCTATTAAAATCGTTAGAATCGCTAAGAACGCTAGTAACTCCCTATTAAGGCGGTCCTTTATTACTGCTACTATTTTCTCCAAATTTAATTAAAAGGGTTAATAAATTAGTAGGGAAATAGGCCGGGTAATTAAAAGTACTTAAGTACCTATATAAATTTATTCCCTATCCTAGGTAGAAATATATTAAATAACTATAAAGTAGATATATAGCCCTATAGGGATAGGCGTACCTAAATTACCCTATAATATTATTAGATTATTAAAATCCGGGGAAGAAACTGCTAAAAGGAAAACCTAGGAGAATCTTTAGCGATAATATACTTTAATTAGCTCCTAGGGGCGCGAAACTTCTATAAATAATAAGGGCCGCAGAAATACCTATAGGAACGTTATTCTAACGTCCGATTTTAATATTAGCGTTTCTAATGTTTATTCCTATTAAATAAATAATAGATTCGTTAACTTTATCTTCAGTCTTAGGTATAACTAAATTTATTAATAGTCCGGCTAAAGTTTTTCCTTCGATATTTATTTTATTAAAAATATTAAATAATTTACTAGGAATAGTAGAATTATTAAATAAATGATCTTTTATCGTAATATTAGAATTATTTTTTTTAGTATTAAGTATAGAAGTATCGGATTTAGTATTATCTTATACTTCAATTTCCTACGGTATCGCTTTAATAGTAGGACGGTAGTATCTACTATTAAAAGATCTAGGAACGCGTATTTCGAATATTCCTATTATAATAGAAAATAGTAAAATTTAATATTTTATTTAAATATATAGCAAAAGTAATAAAACGGTTAGATTTACTTAAGATTTGATTCTCTAAGTAATTTAATAATCTTCTTTAATATTTTTCGAATAAAATTAGACCCTTATTATAGATTAAACTATTAATTTAAAAATTAAACGTACGACCGCTAATACAATATTAATAAGGGATTGAAATACTGGTACTAATATTAAATTCTTCTGCGCAATAATAATTAGTAATATTTAAGATATTATAGGCAATATTTAATATAACGCCGGATCTGTTTCCTTTTTAGAATTAAGTCCTTCGAAGAAAACTCTCTATATAAATTTTATTATATTTAATCGACTTCGAATATATATAAGATCCTCTAAGTGCCTTCCAACGGATTCGCTAAGTTATATAAAATCGATTTATATCCGCTTAGTATTAGTAAGGTAGATTAAATTATTAAATAATAAAAGGTTTACCTTTAGCTACGTTTAAACTTCCTTTCCTTTACCCTTAATATTTTAGGCCTAATTCGTTGTAATTAGGTAAAAGGGTTTAACTTAGTATAGGGTTAAAGTTGTTTCCCTTATACTTATTTTAGCTATTTTACTTCTTATACCTTAGGTAATAAGAATTTAATTAATTTATATATTAATAATAAATTTATTATATTTCGTAAGGATAAAGTAAAGATGTTTCTTAGGTATTTTATAGTCGGTAGTTTAGTAAGGAAAATAAATAGAATTATCGTTATCGTTGAAAGGTTCGTTATTAATAGTATATTTAATATAGTTATCGAATTAGTATTAAATTCGTTTATAGTAATTAAGAATTTTAATATTATAGCTATCGACACCTACTTATACGGAGTAATAAGGATACCGCTCGTATAGTCTATAGAGGCTATCGGCTCTCTTAGTATTGGCTTTTATTTAAATAAATATTATTTTACTTTATTATTGCAGGACGCAACTCCGGAGGGACGAAGAAATATAGTACTAATAAGGAATAATTTATAGGTAATAATAAAGAGGTAGAAAATTAATTTAATTCTAAAATTATAGAAACTATTTATTATAGTATTATAGGGAGTTGAGATTGTAATTACTATTATATTAAGTAACGAATTCGTTATTAATAGATTTATTTTAAAAGAAGAATCCGGTAAATAACGGATTTATTAAAGGGATTAATGCGTAGCGGATTTATCACTGAGTAATAGATTCGTTTTAAGGAATTATAGTTAATTGTAACCTAAATTTCATATTAATAAATAGTATTACTAAATAAGAATTTTTAGTTGTAGATAATAATTAATTAATCGAAGAGAGGAATCCGTTAGTAAGACGGATCCTTCTATAACTATCTATACCTACTCTATACTATATCGGGCTGCGCCGAGCCGAATCCGGCTCAGTACAGCCCAGTATACACAGACTTAGGAGAGGCGGATTCGTCCCCTAACAATAACTATCCTTTAAAGCAAAATTCTCGCGGGCGACCTTATCGTTATAATCCTTTTACTTCTTTTCAATAAAGATACGTATCTTATCGAATATATTATAGAGCAAGGTATATAAGTTATTGAGTACGTATTTAAATTCTATATATAATAATTTAGACCGATTAGTAGTAATAATACTATAATTGTAATACTATTTTGTATAAGATTATACTTATTACTAGTAGATAAGCTAGAGCGTATCGCTAAGGTAGTTCTAAATCTCTATTATATAGGGATTAGCTAGTAATTAAAATAGTAGTAAAAAGTTAGACTTTAGTATTACTTACTAAATTAGCGAATAGAAAAGGTATTATCTAAATAATCCTACAAATATTTATAATAATTAATCTTTTTAATATAGTAAATTGCTTTAAAAAAATAAAATAACCTGCCCGGGCTGTAATTCTAATTAAATAGATTAGTAATATATATATTAGGAGGCTAAAAGCT
>NC_026502.1:3906384-3908310 GCF_000182925.2 Neurospora crassa OR74A | reverse complement strand
CTATCCCTTACGTATAGTTACAACTATAGTCACTTTAACCTACCTTTTGCCTACATTCCTAATAAATTAATAGCTCTTCCTCTAGGAATTGAACTAGTATTATTAAAATATATATACGTAGCAGCCGGTCTATCTTTCGTACCGCTAAGGTTATTCCTTATCCCTTTTATATTATTACCCCTATAATTACTATAATTAAAATAACCTAACTTCCTCCGCTTTTATTATAATAACGTTAATCTACTATAGAATCCTTCGAAGAAAATAATAACGAAGACTACCTCCCTATACTACCCCGGGCTCCCTATTTGTACCCCTAAGCTTCGGAAACTAATAAGCTCGCGTATAAATAATAGTTATTCGAATTTTAGTTCGCTATAATTAAATTCCTCTTTAATTACTTCCCTTTATATATATCCTAGTAGGAATAATTCACTTTCGTAGGCCTTATCGAATAAAATTTAGTAGGAAATTACCCCCCTATTTCCGTTGGGTTTTATTACTAAGATTACTTCTTCTATAACTAAATTCGTATTTCTATTATATCTCCCTTTACTACCCCTTTATTAGTAGTTATCGCTATAGCTACCCCTTTACTAATTATGGTTACGCTAGCCTATATTAAATACTGTCCTAAATATAATATTATTAAATTTACTGGCGAAAGTTTCTTATAATTACAGAATTACCTCTATAATATCGATATATACTTTTAGGAATACCCTTATACTTCCTTTTCGTTCGCTATTAATTATATTAAAGGTAATTCTAAAAATATATAAATTCAATATATATTAGTTCTTTATAATAAGTCCGGGTACAATACTATTTATAATACGCCTATATAGAGCGACCTCCGTACTTTTTTGGAGATTAAATATAATAATAATACTTAGGCTATTAAATAATCCGCTTTTAATAAATTCGAATATATATAATAAAGTACTTCGGAAACTATTTATAATTTTTATAACCGCTATTATATCAAAAAATTCAATTTATTATACGATTAATTAAAATATATTTAAGTTATTACTTAGATTAACCAATTATACCCTTTCTTTAAATAAGGCGTCCTTTCAATAGCTAGTATTAATACAATAAACGAAGTAGTAGCGTACGTAGAATAGTTGGAAGGTTTAGAGAATATTAAACTGTTTATATTGTATTACTAAAACTAAATATTTTTAGGGTATAATCCGTCGTTTTCTTTATCTTTGTACCTTCCTATTTCCTCTTTAAATATCCCTTTTTAATCGTCCTATAGCAATAACCCTTCCGATTTTCCCCGTCGCCCCCTTACTACTTTTTAAATAAATCCTAATTTTATTTATTCCCTTTATTACTAGAAAGGCTATACGTATAGCCGGTATATTTAATTGAAGCTACTAAATACTTACTATAAGTATAATATAACGGGCTATTTTGCAATAGCGTACCCGAATTAAACCTATTATAACTACAATTAAGTCGGCTATTTAGTACGGAATTATTCTATCCCTATAAGTACCCCCTTATATAGAGCGAATATTAAACTAATTATAATTAGAATAGTAATTGTAATTATTTAGAATAATATAAGTAGATTATAAATATATTTAAAAACAAGGTTATTAATAAAAATTTATAGAAATTAGTAGAGTATACGAGGGTTAATAAATTCGGGCGCGGAATTAAATTTAATTAGTAAATATTTACTTCCGTCGAATATAAAAATTAATTTAATACCCTATTATTTTATTAATTTCTCCCTTCAGTTTATTCTTATATATAGTACAATTACTTATTTTATTAGAATATATAATTCTTATAGTACTAAACGAACGAAGTAAATTACTTTTATTATAATTAAATCCCCGGCCGTAGAAATTATCCTCGGTTACCCCTAGCTTTATAAATAGAACCCTATATTAATTAACAGTGATA